>NW_028254756.1:0-13801 GCF_964263255.1 Lissotriton vulgaris
AAACCAGCAATGCATTATGGGAGATGTAGCCAGAACCTAACCTAACAGCTGCCGCGAGTGAGGGAGAGGCGGGGTCAACGTGCTTATAACACAGCCTCCCCCCCTGCGGCGCAGAGACTCTGTCACTTGCCTGTTGTGCCCTGTGCTCTTTCTGATGCCTGGAAATGCCTGAAACGCCGCATTTATTGTAATTAAAACCTCTGGTGGGACGAGGGTCCCAGGGGCTACTCTGTAATTGCAGCGCCCTCTACAGTGCCTCTCATCTTTCCACGCACACTCTGGGGAGGACCACAACCCTCAGAGTGCACCACACCAGCCCGCAGCTGCCGTGACTGAGGGGGAAATATGACATAAATGCGTGATTCCAATGTTGCATCTAGGGGGAAGGTTATATCCGATATGTTGATTGGGATTCATGCTGCTTGTTGCAGGGATTGGATTGCCCACTAACTTATAATTTGTAGCTATGTATGCTAGACAATAAGATGCAGAGTAGCATTGTAGATATGCCCAACATTGTGACTGTGTTCCTTTGGCAATGCGACCACAGCACAGATGACTAATTTCTATAAATTGCTCCCAACTTGGTCACATCCTTTTACTGTGCGAGCAAACTATAATACGTGATCCCTTGGCGATAGTCTTAAAACATGACGGGAATTGTTGTTAATACATCATCATCCGATTCAGGGAATCGATTAAGTGACCTGACCACGATCGAGTTTTCCTAACTCTCACAGTCAGGTCTTACACGATTCAATATACCGGGCGTAGGAGGGGCAGCCGCACACGGAAGGAGAGAGCTTTGAGACGCGACCGGGCTCCACAGCAGTGAGGTACATTCGATTTAATGCCGACCGAGTCCCTTAAACAAACTATTATGTGGGAAGTCCGCTTTTTGCTTTATCCCTGACGCGTTCCCATCTTTGTTTATACAGGGATTTTCCTCGATAAAAATATACGGCAATCATTGGACCCACGAACCGGATGCTTATTTGGCTATCCGCGCTAATTTCAATTGACCTCAGGTAATAAGTGGCAAATATTCTTAAAGACTTTGACAATGCTAACTAAAATATACGTCAGCTTTTATATATATTCTTTATATATAATGTAATTGGGAACTTTACTATTTCACTAGGTATTACCTTGAGACAACAATATCAGTGCCCTCGGTTGCACATTGCTCATTGCAATTCTTTGACCACTACATGTGGTAAGTACCTAATCAAAACATGGTGCTATGTCCCATTTATTGATTGTTTTGTACCTCATACGGCCTGCCTAACTAATTGTTCTCTCGCCTTCTACCATTTCCTTTCTCTACACCCACAACAGTACCCGGCTGGGTCACTTGTAAGTGAGTGAATTTTTTCCATTTTTTTCACCATGCATGGGTGAATACGTGATAACATTCAGGTACTTTGGTCCCTTTTCTTAAATATAAATTGGTTTTCTATATGAAGCCGTCATACAGTATACTCACTGCCCCTTCGTACTCTTACATTTTAGATGTCCTTCATTGTCCTGTCCTGACGAGACCCACATCCTAAAGGGTCGAAACGCCATCGATGCAACAAGGAATTGAACCTTTAAATAAAGTGTCTACGACTGTGTAGAGTCACTTTTATTAATCAAATCATTCTTCTTTGGTCTTTTTCCTTTTTTATATATCCATTTAGAAACCACTGTGCCTTGATAGAACTTATGTTTTGTGTATTGTTAGTTTGGTTTCACTGATACACTTGGGACACATTGCACTTTTATGTACTGTTTATGTTTTGGTTTATGTATGCACTGAACTGTATGACATATTTCAACAAAGTCTATACTATGAAGTAAAAAAACATGAGAGAAATATACACAATTGTACGTACATTTCTTTTTGCCATTCTTGTCAATCCTCAGTATTAATGTTCATCGCTATTGAGCTATATATTTAATTCATATAATTTTGATTATACCACTGGAAACATTGTTTTTGATATAATTGTTGGCCCTGGTTCCCTTGTGAGTAGGGTTTCCCTTGTTTTCGTAGGTGACTGAGGGGGAGGCGGGGCCAGCGCTCTTACAGCGCAGCCTCTCCCCCCGCAGTACGGGGGACTCTGTCACTTGCCTGTTGTGCCCTGTGCTCTTTCTGTTGCCTGAAAACGCCTGAAAACGCCTGCAACGCTGCATTAAAACCCATGGTGGGACGAGGGTCCCAGGGGCTATGTGGTAATTATGGCAACCTCTACAGCGCCACTCATATTTCCACGCACACTCTGGGGAGGAACACAACCGCTAGAGTGCACTGCACCAGGGCGCACCTGCCGCAAGTGAGGGGGGCGGGGGTCAAAGCGCTTATAGTACAGCATCAACCCCACAGAGCGGGATGCAGCCCGGACGAAGTCCAGACCAAGGGCGGGCCTGTCTGAGCCCGTAAGAGACTGAAGGAGGCTGGGTTGGACCACCCCCCTTTTACTTGCTGTGCTAAGACCCTCTGAACCCTGGACTTTGATTAACTTAGAGACTACTTCTGCTTTCAGGCCATGACCTCTAAACGTAAGGTTACTGAACTGAGGGTGGGGGGATGTAGTGGGAACACTGGATGCGTTTTTAACAAGGGCGGAATCAGTTCTAACGAATGAAATACAGCTTACAGAAAAAAGGCTCTCCTTGGGGTCGTATGCAGGGCAAAAAGATCATCCTTGGGAGCCATATCTCTGGTCAAATCTCCCCTGGGTGCCCCGCAAGTCACGGTTTGCCCAAGTGTGGACGTATCAGATGCTAGTTCGGCTGGGGGTCCAAGTGATGGCTTATTTTCTAAATCAGGGGCTATGGAGACAAATAACTCAGGTACTACTGAACTCACCCAAAGATCAAGGTTGAGTTTACCTAGGGATTAGGAGGTGACTGCCACTGAGGAGAAGTTAGACTTGCCTGTATCCCCAGTCCTATCCAAGCTCACACCACAATTATGTTTCGGGTAGCCCAAGGCGATCCCGCTACCAGACCTAAAAGAACTGTTAGTGAAAGGGAAAGCATGGCATGTTCCTCTAAGCTTAGGTTAGGAGCCAATAGTGAGGGAGGGATCGGGGAACCACCGGCAAACCGCACAAGGGGTGGTGTGGTAACGAGAAATAAGGCCAAAGCTAAGCTTAAACACCAAGCTTTAGGGACATGTGTGAATCAATCCCCAAAACCCAATGGTGGCATGTCTCCAATCCCAAACCCTGATTCCCCCACCTTGGTGGAGCATGGAGGTGACCCTGATCATTGAAAACGCCTGAAGACTCTTATTTCTGTCCTTTGATGCATTTTTTAAGTAAATTAGGGGAGATTGAAGAAAAATTGTCTCACCTACTAAAATCGAGCACTGATCAAGATAATACGGAGGTATGTAGGTGTCACTGTGCTGCATTGGGGGGACCTAATGTACCAGCGGTGCAGTCGTTAACAGAGTCTACTGGTCCATTGGGGGTTCATAATAGGGATGTGGCCCAAGGGGTAGGAAAAAAGCCTACTGGCAATGCATGCCTTCCTATGTCACAACCACTATGTTTGCCATCGGGATTAGGGGGGACATCGTACAAGTGTCCACGGGATGCCAGGGGACAGGCAGCTCAGCGAATTCTTGCCACCCACACTAATAGAACCCGCCCATGCCTGTGGGCCCCTTGAGATCATTACCTATTGAACAGGCTAAATCCATCATACAATCTAGCAATCACCATAGAGATGGTCCCACTATGTTGAATCCCGTGAACACTAAGCCCTCGGGATGTTTTAGATTTGCCACCGGATGCATGCCCTTATGTTTTGGTCCTGGCTGGTGTTCCCCCACTCAGATCAGACAATTCTGAATCCTGGACCCAACTGCGTAACAAAACCATAGATTGGTTACCAAGACATAAAGGCTTTAGGGTACCCATGAGTAATAACATCATTATGGTACATAGAGTCGGGTGGGTGGGGCGGTCAGTAAAAAACTATGGAGGGGGATTGTGTGGTTGTAAACTTCCGAAATCCCTCGATTGTCCAGATGATCTTAAGGGCACATGCCCAGTGCCCTATGATTTCTACCTCCATTTGGGCTTTGCCTCTGGGATATTTCTATAAGCCACCATCAAGAACATTGAAGGAAATAGTTCCCTCTATCCCTGTTTGAAATAGGTTTCAGGGACTCTCTGGATTAGATATCCAAGATTGACTAGCCATTAGTAACATAACATTAGTGGCTCTAGAGAATCGTGATGATTTGATAGAGGACGGAATATATGCCCCCATGGTTAGTTCACCGATTCTGATAACATTGCCCCCTCTGAACCGCCAGTCGCTTCCTTCTGGTATCGTAAACCCTAGCCCCGCTCAGGCACTAATTGATGGCGGGAGCATGAAACTTTTATCATGGAACATTTCTGGCCTAAGGGGTGATGCCAATTGGGAATTTTTTCTAGCAACTCACCACATTATAGCACTGCAGGAAACATGGGAGGCTAATGAAACCTATTTTCTGATGGGCTTATGTCTTTTTTAAATGAGCTATACCATCCTGTAGGGCAGAGGTCTTCAAACTTTTTGATGCCAAGACCCCCTTGTCAAACTCTTTTAGGCATAAGGACCCGCTTCTGACAAACATTTCTAAAACCTTGTACTCTTCATCAACAGCTATTAAAGCCCCAATTCCTCAGGAAATAATTTTTACTGTGGGGAAATAATATTAAACGGTGTTTAGCAAACCAAAGGTCCGTGAGCATGGTGGTGTAGTTAAAGGTGTAGCTAAAAACAAAAGCCCTAATTTAAGAGGAATTGGCGTATTTATGAAATATGGTGCATTCCTGTCTTTTTCCCTTGCGCTGGCGCACAAATTGGTGCCTAGCACAAACACAGGCTGGATTGTTTTTGTACAGGAAGGTGCACCTTCCTTCACAAAAACAATCCAGAGAGGCGTTTTCTCTTTCTATGTGAGCTACAGAATACAGTACACATGTTAAGAGGAAAAAACAAGGAGAAATGTAAACATCGCTCCTCCTTACAACTCCACTGGGGAGGCATCTGTTTTTGAAGCTCCCCAGGTTTACGTGATTTTGTAAATATGGGGCAGCATTAAAATCCATGGGTGTTGCGTGGGAACCCCTCAGAAAGCCCATGGAACACCTTGACGCAGAGTATTTCAAAGCAGTGACTTGCGCTGCTATGTCTTACTCCATATCTATGAGGCCATGCAAAGCCGTACAGGGTGACTTTGCACTGCCTCATAGGTATGGTTGAGAGGATAGCGCCATTGGAGGGTCAAAAAAAGAGATGCTCTGGTGATGCAAGCCTCTCTTAAATAAGCCGCTAAATATTCTGGGCCTTCCTTATGAAGACTCGCCACCCTTTTACGCCACTATTGCGTCACTTTTTGTGACGCTGTGGCGGCGTAAATAATGCACCACGTTGCCCCATATTTACAAAGTGATGCATTAAAGCAGATGTGTCACTTTGTAAAGGCCTGCGCTACATTATACATGTGTCAGGTATAATGTTTGCAGGGTGGGCGTTCCCCCACAATAAAGTGTCGTAGAAGTGACGCAGTGAAATCTATGAGATTTCAATGCAACAATTCTTGGACGCTACTGTGTCACTATCTTACACCTGGCTCACAGCAAGTGTGAGACTGACGCGGGCCCTTTCACACGGAGCTTGCCCCATGACAATGGTACATAGCTGGAGTTGTGTCTGTTTTTAGACACACCCCAGCAATGTGTCACTTTTGCCCCTACAGATACGCCAGAAATACTGATGTATCTGTAATTCCTTATGAATTGGTGCGCCTTATATTAAATGTGGCACATCCATCGTCACAAGGAGTGAGCAGTGAAAACTGTTGCATCGCTGTTTTGTTGCAGCGATGCAACAATTTACATAAATGATACCCACTGTACGTTTTTAAGGTCTTTCACCATCAGGTATCTACATAAAAAATAATGGCAGCGTAAATGAAAAATGCACTGCGGTACCTTATGAAACCTCTCTTAGTGAATGCACTGCAGAGGTCTGCGCGTAACCAGAGAGCCAAATAATTAAATCTTGATTGATGCAGTGCTACGAGGTCACCCCCTGTGACAGAAAGCACTGTGAATATGTATGTCATTATTTTATACTTACATTACACACAGTGTAAGACTGTTGCAGAAGGTGGAAATAGTTTTATGATAAAATGGTGCTTCCAAAACATAGGTTTTAGTAATACCGGAGCGTATGTAATGTAAACTTTTATTTCCATAGCTGTCCCTTCAACACCTCTTTAGGGGCACTAAGGGCCCGATGTAGGTAAACGCGATTTTCCGATTTCAAAATACCGAGGCGGGCCGAATCGGTATTCTGAAATCGGAAAACGAGATGTAGGAAAAAAATACCGAATGAAAACCGATTCGGTCGGCATTGGTAATGAGATTCGGTACGTTCCGATTCAGCTCGGTCCGAATCGGAAATTACCGAATCGGCCAACAACGAATCGGAAAACACCGAATCGGCTACCACCGAATCGGATATTTCCGATTCGGCGAATACCGATTCGGTAAAAGCCGAATCGGTAAAAACCGATTCGGCAATCATAGACCCATGGCGAAAAAGCCCATAGGAATGCATTGCATGAACCGATTCGGCTTTTACCGAATCGGATAATACCGAATCGGATTTTACCGATTCGGATATTACCGATTCGGTAAAAGCCGACTCGGCAATAGGCGATTCAGCCAATGAGGTGGCTCCCCCTCCCCCACCCAAACAGGGAGTGGCAACCCTGGCAGGTGCAGCCAATTAAGAAGTTTCTAGAAGTTTCTGGAAAGCCTGCCTGAGCCCAACACACAGTTAGCAGCAGTGGGAGAAGGAGGTTGCAAACTGAGCAGGAGAGAATGGCAGATCAGGCAGGAAGCCAGAAGTCCTCCCAAAAGAGGAAGCCCAAGTTCACCACCACCGAACTTCAGGTGCTGGTTGAGGAGGTGGTGAGGGTGCACCGCCAGCTCTTTGGCAAGCTGTCCCTCAACGTGCCAGACAGCACCAAGAGGAGATTGTGGGCCGACATCGCCCAGAAGGTCAATGCTGCTGGTGTCACCCCCAGGTCCATTGAGGAACTCAAGAAAAGGTTTTACGACCTCCGCAGCCTCACCAAGAGGAAGCTTGCTGACCTTCAAAGGCAGGCTGATCTCACCGGAAGAGGCAAGAACCCGGCGCCACCCCTCACCGAGCTGGAGGAAATTGTCTCCAGCACCATCGAGAGGGAGAGCATCGTAGGGATCGGGACCCTGGACAGCACTGCGAGAGCCACAGCTAAAGGTAAGAAGCATGCGCATCATGACACACCCTACCAGACACCTCCCCATTAGACACAATGCATAGGCAAACACCAGCACTGTACTGTCACCAACATACAAGAGACAAGCATCATGGTACATGTAGTCAGCAGAAGTTAGCCAAATATGTCAGTGCAGAATCACAAGACAGGAAACAGTGTGACACGGTGTAAGGAGATGCAAGGACATGTGGAATGCCATAATTGTACTGACTGTAATACATCGGCACTCAGTTTACAAATGCTTCTTTGTACCTAGGGGCACCATCAGGCGGCAACACTGTGACAGCAGAGGGAGCAGCAACATCGGGCACTGCAGTCGCAGGGCCGAGCACCAGCCAGGCTGCCCAGGAGGAGGAGGATGAGGATGAGGAAGGAGACACCCCAGGGCTTGGAATGGAGGGAGTCCTGGTGATTGATTACCAAGCAGTGCACTCCCCAGTACTGGCCAGCACACCCCCCTTGCAATTTTCACCTGAAAACTCCCCTACAAGGCAGACCATTCCGCCAACACCAGCACCTGCCACAACCGTGGCCTTGCCACCCGTCCTACCTGTCCTGGGAGCAGGGGCTCCGGGACCGGCCAGCACCACACCCCCACCAGTGGCACCCCTGCCCACTCAGCAGGCCGGAGGCAGCAGTGCCAGACGCCGTGCCACCACCACCACCACCACTGCTGCACCACCACGGGAGGGCAGTGTGTTCCTGGGCCTGGAGGGCCAGATGGTCAAAATCCAGCGCCAACAGGCCAGATCCACCATGGCCTGCCAACGCCAGCTCCTGCAGCACAACCTGCAGATGGGGGAGTTGGTGAAGGGTTTCCAGGCTGTTGTGGACAGCAACAAGGAGGTGGCAGCAGGGTTGGGCAGGCTGACCACTGCCATCACCCACTCCTCTGCCAGGCAGGAGGAGCATGAGGTTGCGCGCAGGAGGGATGCCCGGGTGCTCAACCGGGCCATGGCCCGCCTTGCAGCGGCGACCGCACAGCTGTGCCATCGCAGCTCAAATCAGGAATCGGTGCAAAGTCAGCATACAGCTGAGCTGACTAGGGGGATGGCCAGGATCACCACGGCCATGGAGGCCATGTTAATATCAAACGCCGCCTCCAATCCTGCCCTGGACCTGGGTGATGCTGGAGACAGCAGCAGCCGCAGCAGCCCGGCCAGCGCTGCATCAGAGCCAAGGAGGAGCACCAGGCGATCCGCTGATGCTGCTGGCCATTCGGAGGGGGCCGAGGGACACCCCAGTGGGTCTGGAAAGCGGGCCAAAAAATAGGCTGGCAAGGGGGGATGGGCAAACCAGAACCCTGGACTTTATTTGAGTTAACAATCTCCATTATTTGATGCACATCAGTGCTGTAACTGTGGTGCATCATTATTAAAACTTTTTTTTTCCAAGCAACATTTAGCTGTCTTTGCATCTGTACTCAGTCAGAAATAGTTCTCAGTGATCTCCTCACGTCTGTATCTGCCATCACATGGCGTGCACACCCCAGCTGGCTGTGTCAGTGGCACAGCTTCGTCGTCGTCATAGTCCTCGTAGTCAGACAACTCCACCTCAGTGCCCTTCTTGACCGCAAGGTTGTGTAACATTGCACATACAGCTATGATCTTGCAGCAGGTGATGGGGGTATACTGCCTTGCACCTCCACTCTTGTGCAGGCATCTGAATCTACTTTTCCAGATGCCAAAGGTCCGTTCAACAACATTCCTGGTGCGTATGTGGGCCCGGTTATACCTCCTTTGGCTGGGTGTGGAGGGGTTGAGGTAGGGGGTGAGTATGAATGAGCGGAGGGCATATGCACTGTCGCCTGGAAGAGAAAGGGGTCACATTAGACACATGCATACATGTATTACACCTACCTACTATGTGTTATGGGGGTCTGATGATGTGGCTCACCTAGGAGGTATCCTTCTCCAAAATCGCCAGCCATCAGCCGTGCATATATGCCGCTCTGTTGGAATATATAGGAGTCATGGGTACTTCCTGGAAATTTTGCTACCAGGTCTGTGATGGTGCACTTGGCATTGCAGATCACCTGCACGTTGATGGTGTGTGTAGATTTCCGATTGCGGTATATGTATTCGGTGTCCGCTGGTGGGCAAATCGGAATATGCGTGCCATCTATGCAACCGATGATTTGGGGAAAGTGTGCCATCTGGTAGAAGTCCGCTTTGGTTTGTAGCAGTTCTGCGTGGGTTGCAGGGAATGAGATGTATTGGTCCATCCTGTCTATCATGGCGTCAAGGAATATGTGGAAGAACCTTGACAGGCTGCTCTGGCTCACCCCTCCTGCTGCTGCTACTCCACTTTGATAGCTGCCAGACGCTACCAGGTGTAGGCTGCATAGCACCTGGATGTGCGCAGGGATGGCGTGTGCCCTTGGGGTGTGGTGGTCCAAGTATGGCTTAAGGTCCCTGATGAGCTCAAGTATGGTGTCAGAGTCCAGCCTGTATCTCTGTAGGATCTCAGCCTCAGTGAGCATGAACAGGGTTATCCTCTGTCTGTAGACCTGTTCATTTCTTAGCCATTCCCTCTGTCCTTCCTGCTGTAGCCGTAGCCGCCTCGCAATGACATAGAAAGCTGCCATCCTGCAAGTTGCAATGCATTTTGGGACTGTTTATATGGGTTGGAGTTGGTTACCACCTGATTGCAATCCATGGTAAATACCGAGTGAATTCTACCGATTTTGAGCCGATTTCGGTGTTTCTGTGCCTCCCTACATCTCCCCAACTGTCGGAATCGGGGAATTTCCCGATCGGAGATTCATACGATTCGGCATGTTTTCCGATTCGGCTCATGTCCGATTCGGTATTTTTTCCGATTCGGTACATGCACCGAATCGGTGATTTTCCGATTCGGTGTCACTAACGAATCGGTACAAGGACCGATTCGGTGATTTTCCGATTCGGTGTCACTAACGAATCGGTACAAGGACCGATTCGGTGATTTTCCGATTCGGTGTCACTAACGAATCGGTACAAGGACCGATTCGGTGATTTTCCGATTCGGTGTCACTAACGAATCGGTACAAGGACCAATTCGGTCTTTGTAACCGATTCGGTGTTTTTCCGATTCGTTACATATCCGATTTTCGGTATGTACGTATCGGATTCTTTCCCATTCGGTACTCATTCCGATTCGGTTTTCTATCCGATTCGTTCTGTTTTTGGTTCCCTACATCTCGCTGGCTGTTTACCGATCGGTAAGGGCCAAAAATCGGTATTTTTGGCCAATACCGATCGGTAAAGCCCTACCTACATCGGGCCCTAAGGGCTGTGTAAATGCAGTTAAAATTAAAAGCAAACACTTCTCAGCCCAAGTGTTAATGCTTTTCACTTCCACTCAAAAAACTCAAACTTTGTCATCACAAAACTTGGAGTAATTTGATTAATTAAAGCCAGAACTGCTCCCAAGCATCCTTTACACTTTAGCATTTCATTCAGAGAAGCATCTGATAACGATCTAAAGTATCCATCCCGGGAGGGCTGTCTTTTGTCAAAAGGAAAGCACACGTTTTAAATTGAAGTGAAGCTGGGCAATTCGCGACCCCCTTGCCAGGACTCCTGGGCCCCCCTGGGGGTCATGCCCCACAGATTGAAGACCTCTGCTGTAGGGGGAGAAGCAAGGGGGGCTTATTGTTTATGTTTTACCTTAAATTGCTATATAAAGCAAGGCTGCTAGATACATGTTCCCCTAATATTTTGGCGGTTGAATTGACAGGGAAGAATCTGCCAACCCTTCTAGTGGTACATTTTTACAATTCATTCACCAGAAGAGATGAGCTAGAGCTCTTAAGAGTGCTTACTGCTTTTTTGATGAATTATGCTGACAGCTCTGCATCCTCTTATAATATATTAGTCCTTGGTGATTTAAATATTCATGTTTGCCCTACAAATTGTCTAGCAAGATTGGAAGAGTAGTATGGCCCTTATGGGTTAACTCATTTTGAACATACCCTTTCGGTGTCTTTCTTAGAAAGTCTTTTATCAACCCATAACTTGATCTGCCCTGCACTGTCTGATAGGATACTTCCTGTACCCACATACACTGGCCAAGGTCGGCAAAATATAATTGATTATATTTTAGTCTCATCTTCACTGTTGTCATCACTAGGCAGTTTAAGTGTAACAAATAACTGCTTTAGTGACCACAACTCATTGATTTTGGACCTTAATATTTGTGCTGTTAATAAAGAGATGTTAAGCGATATTGGAAACCCAATAAACCCTTGTTGGCTTGGGCAATAAACAATTCAACCTGAAAATAGTCTACAAGGGATTTGGGGCCTCATTTATGAGGCCCCTTGCGCCAACGGAACTTCACTTTTCATGAAGTTCCGTGGCGCAGAAGCCTGCGTGGTATTTATCAGGCAGCAGTACGCCAGTTTTTGTGGCGTACTGCTGCCTGATAAATATCAGTCCCTTTAACGCAGTGTTCTGCGTTAAAGGGGCGTGAAATGGGTGTTGCTGGGGGCGTTCTCAGCAACATCCATGGCCTTTTGACACTGCCCCAGATTTACGAGAAATCGTAACTCTGAAGCAGTGCCAAAAGCTTACGCCTCCCCAGGGGAGGGGTAAGGGACGCGCAAGAGGGAGAAATGTCTTTATTTCTCCTCGTATTTCCTTTTTCTATGTGTGCTGCATTCTACAGCACACATAGAAAGAGGAAAAGCCTCTTGTGATTATTTTTGTACAGAAAGGTTTCCCTTCCTGTACAAAAATAATCTTCCCCGCAACGCAGCCACCCTTGCACCATTGTGCAAGGGTGCCTGCGCTGGCGCAGGCAGCCCATTGTGCGCCGGCGGAGGGGAAAAGGACAGGAATGCGCCGTATCTTATAGATACGGCGCATTTCTGCCCTTTTCTTTTGCCGTAGGGAAGCGCAGCAGGAAGGCCTGCAGCTCTTCCATACGGCAAAAAGTCATAAATGAGGCCCTTTGTTTTTAGTACATTCGTTTTTTTTTTTTTCAATTCAATTAGGGGAGTAAGTCATACACAACCCAACTCAAACGTGTCTAAAGGACAACAACACCAAATGTAGATTGAGGATAAATAGCACACGAAAAATCCTATTTGTATAGAAAAAGTTAATGTATTTTATATATCAATGAATTTCTTTGGAGTTGATGGAGAAGTCTCCATCAACTCCAAAGAAATTCATTGTCTCAGTAGTAATGTTTATTCACTGTTGGATAACAGTTGCTTTCTGTTTATTTTAGGAGCTGATGTATGTTATGAACTGTTTGCCTAATTGATTTATACATCTTTTCATTACATTGTTTGCTGATGGTTTGTCCTCTTGATGTATCCCATTCAATTTTTGATATATAAAATACATAAACTTTTTCTATACAAATAGGATTTTCCATGTGCTATTCATCCTCCATCTACATTTGGTGTTGTTGTCCTTTGCCACATAGAACAACAGGGTGGAGAAGGGCCCAAGGGGAAAGAGAATATTTATAGACCTATGGGTATCTTGTCCCCCAACTATACAATTAAACACACGAAAGATACCACAGGTCTCTATATGATCCAATTATAATGCAGAGCCTAAACAGTGTTCTACAAAGATGGCTGAAAAAATGAAAAGTCACTAAAGTTTAGGAGAGACACACAGGATAGTGAGTATTGAGATACAGTTCAGGGTAGGAACCCTTAAAAAGTACCCATCAGCCCACTCAATAGTGGAACTTCGTCATCTGGGATTTCATGCTTGAAGAGTGGTGTCCAAACAGCCCTTCCTCAAGGGGTACTTGAGGCTAGCTTAGGAACCACTGGTTGAACCCTCAACCAGATAAGATGACAGAGTTTGAGGCTGGTAGGGCTTAGTTGCAGTGCTAGAAAAAGTGTTAAAGAAT
Source organism: Lissotriton vulgaris (assembly GCF_964263255.1). Lineage (NCBI taxonomy): Eukaryota > Metazoa > Chordata > Amphibia > Caudata > Salamandridae > Lissotriton > Lissotriton vulgaris. The sequence continues at coordinate 13,181 of NW_028254756.1, forward strand.
GTATGAAACAGAAAGGAAAATGATCCAAGTGATTAAAAATACCTATCTTGATGTCAATAAGGGAACTTTATTAGGTCTGCCCATCAAGATGGTATAGTTAAAAGCAGAGTGATAATAGCGAAAAAAGAATAACTTGCTATTTGCCATAGATATTGTGTGGTCAACATGTTTCAGCCTTTATAGGCTTTCGTCAGGATCTATGAATCACTACTGCAACACTTACTTTTTGTGCTGTGAAGAACAAACTACAAACATTTTCAAAAGTGGTGTATCCTCTCCTGTGGAAAAATATAAGAGATAGCACAAAGAAAACCATACAGCAAAGAGTTATGGTGGTTATAATTATTGTCAGATATATGTATATATGCATACCATGTGTTTCTTATTTGTAACTTACCCCAGTTTTTGGGATGAGAAACCTCACCTCACCTGGCGACGGCTCAGGGTAAAGGAGGCCACGCACTAAAAAGTTTCAAAATAATGTGTTTTAGTTCATCTTTAAAATTGGATAAATACATCCAAATTAGTTTTCCAGATCAGTATCTGATCTGGATGTTTGGATGTATTTATCCAATTTTATATATGACAATAATTATTGATATGGAATGCGAAATATCTCAA
>NW_028254757.1:0-1000 GCF_964263255.1 Lissotriton vulgaris
GAGTGCAGTGTAATTATGAAGTGTGTAATTATGTGGCACTGAGTGGTTTTTGGAGTGTATGTTGCATTGAGTGCAGTGTAATTATGTGGCATGTAATTATGTGGCACTGAGTTGTATTTGGAGTAGTGTATGTTGCATTCAGTAGAGTGTAATTGTGTGGCGTGTAATTATGTGACACTGAGTGGTATTGTTCAGAGTGTATGTTGCATTGTAATTATGTAGCATATAAATATGTGGCACTGAGTGGTACTGCGTGTAGTGTATGCTGTATTCAGTAGAGTGTACTTGAGTGGTGTGTAATTATGTGGCACTGAATGGTATTGTTTGGAGTTTGCAATGCATTGAGTGCAGTGTAATTATGTAGCATATATTTATGTGGCACTGAGTGGTATTGTGTGGAGTGTGTGTTGCATTCAGTAGAGTGTAATTCTGTGGCGTGTAATTATGTGGCACTGAGTGGTATTTGGAGTGTATGTTGCATTCAGTGTAGTGTAATTGTGTGGCATTGAGTGGTATTTGGAGTGAATGTTGCATTGTGTGCAGTGTAATTATGTGGCGTGTAAATATGTGGCACAGAGTAGTATTTGGAGTGTATTTTGCATTGAGTGCAGAGAAATTATGTGGCGTGTAACTATGTGACACTGAGTGGTATTTGGAGTGTATTTTGCATGTGGTGCAGTGTAATTATGTGGCACTGAATGGTATTGTTTGGAGTGTACAATGCATTGAGTGCAGTGTAATTATGTAGCATATAATTAAGTGACACTGAGTGGTATTTGGAGTTTATGTTGCATTGAGTGCAGTGTAATTATGTGGCGTATAATTATGTGGCACTGACTGGTATTTGGAGTGTATGTTGCATTGAGCGCAGTGTAAATATGTTGCATATAATTAAGTGACACTGAGTGGTATTTGGAGTGTATGTTGCATTGAGTGCAGTGTAATTATGTGGCATGTAATTATGTGGCACTGAGTGGTGTTTGGTGTGTATGTTGCGTTG